>NC_052500.1:20238436-20243768 GCF_016617805.1 Bactrocera tryoni
ATAAATCTGCAAAATTGTTTGTTTTGTTTTTCTTTGGTAAATTGATCAAAGACATCATTAGTAAATATGTATGTTAACTATTTTGGGCTAATTATAACTAATTGGAAGTTTGTAATTTTTCGAAAAGAGCGTCATCGAGACTATGCCATTAATATAATGTTTCTTATTTGGCCATATTTATTTCAAATATTGTACTGAAATTGTTTTTCAGAAAGCTTTCAATGATAAAGCTAAGTTCTGCTGAGTCTTACCATAATAATTATAGTATTTACTAATTTGATATTTGATCATAATAATTTTTTAAAACCATGCGCCAAGGCTTGGCAAAGACCCATGAAAAAAGAATCAACACACACCAGCTCTTATTCGATTTCAAAGCTACTTTTGACAACACGAAAAGTAGCTGCCGTTATGCTGCGATGTCTGAATTTGGTATCACCGCAAAACTTATGCGGCTGTGTAAACTGACGTGAAGCAGTATCAAAAACTCCGTCAGGATCGGGCCTCTCCGAGCCGTTCGATACCAAATAAAGTTTCCGACAAGGCGACTCCCTATCGTGCGACTTCTTTAATTTATTGCTAGAAAAGATTATTCGAGCAGAGTTTAATCGAGCAAGTACAATCTTCTATAAGAATTTACAGCTGCTGATGTACGCTGATGATATAGATATCATTGAACGCAACAACCGCGCGGTTAGTTCTGCTTTCTCCCGACTGGATAAAGAACAAAGCAAATGGATCTGGCAGGGAACGAAAGCAAAACGAAATATCTCCTGTCATCAAACAAACAGTCGTCGCACTCACGACTAGGCTCCCACGTCACTGTTGACATTCATAACTACGAAGCCGTAGATAATTTCGTCTATCTTGGAACCAGCATTAACACCTACAACAAAGTCAGCCTCAATCCAACGTAGAATAACTCTTTCCAGCAGATGCTATTTTGGACTGAGTAGGCAGTTGAAAAGTAAAGTCCTCTCTCGACGAACAAATACTCATTAAGACCCTCGTTCCTATTGGCAAAAATTTGGAACAACAGATTTTCACAAACTTTCTTTTTTCACCAGCGATATCATAAGCAATAGACCGGAGTAATCGTCGTGGCCTAGACTGGAAGGCGGATACATAAGAACTAAGACAATTCTCCACAGTAAGGTCCGGATTAAGAGTTTGACAGTACAGAAAAAGCCTATAATAGAAGATTTTCTTCCTATCTTTATTTCAGCCGCCTGGTCTCCGTTTTCGCTTTTATCGAAGAAAATATTAAAAATATGGCATAACTTCTCTTTGCTGGTGTTTCTAGTTAATCTGATTTTTTACTACACCTTATCTATATAATCTTAACTCTATAAGACACGAATTTCGGCAAACGAAAATAGGGTAGAGTAAATAATTTGGTAAAGTTAATTGAATAAAGGTTGCGGCACGATATTTGTTGGAAATTTGGCGAAAAACTCACGAAGAATCAATGCAGTATGCGACGGTGGACTCTTCTTGCGAACAGCTTCCATGTTCTTGATCCTTGTCCTTGTTCCTTGAACCTTGTTGACAGTTGGGCCGGTCGGTAGGAATTCGGATAGCAGCACATCTCTATAATCGAATAAACCTCTCAACATATGTAACCTTGATTTTTGACCTGTTTGACGTGGTTTTTTCCGACTGCGGCTCATCTTTGGCACGATATTCGGACAACTGATCGTCTGTTTCCGAGTGGTAATTCGCATTAAAAAGCATTATTTCACCGACGTTAATGCGATGCTGTTTTCAAAAAGTTTATTGATTTTGAAACCAATCGTGCTTTCACTTTTCTTAGACCGAAATGATCGTCCAAAATGGTTCAAATATCCAAATGGTCATAAATCCTTCCGATATTCTAACGATACCAGTAAGATCTCTGACTGTTAATTGTCGTTTCTCAAGCACGAATTTCTTTATTTTATGAACGTGTTGATCATCAGTTAATGTGATGCCCGACGTGGACGTGGTTTATCTTTCTCTTTGAGTAATTTGTATCAATCAAAAACACTTGCTCGTAATAAACAATCATCACCGAAGGCTGTTTTCAACATACTGAACATTTCGGTACCAGAAATTTGATTCCGCGTACAGAATTTGATGGATTTTATTGAATAATTTCACTCATCGCAATGATCGCCGAATGCACTTTGCCTACTTCAGAAAGTCATGCGTATACTAAACACTAATGATTTTTTCAATGTGACCTTTGGCACAGACATCACTGACAGTCATACAAATTTGGAGAAAAAATATTTCGACGAATGATTTTTCGTCCGAAATTTAAATTAAAAAGTCTTACTATTTTTTGCTCACAATAGTAACCTCAAGTTCAAGGTAAAAAATTATATTTATATAGTTTTATTTTTCTAAAAGTCATCTAAACTGCACATACGGGGAAAAAATATATCATTCAATAATGAAAATTCTGCAAAAATCAATTCGCAATTTTTATAATTCACAAATAGGCTTACATATTTCATTTACTAAAAGCAAAGTGACACATAAATCTTTTCAGCAAACAAGTTCAACAATCATTTGAGTCCGCCAAAACGATCATTAAATATTGAAAAAAAATACTTATATATAACATTACAAAAAAATAAACAATTCAATATTCAATAGACAAAAGCGATAAAAGTGCGCCAAAAAAGGTGTTATGTTAACAAATTAATTCCACAAAGACTGCAAAATATAAATCGTACCAATTAAAAGACTCAAAACACCAAATCGCACAGTAATACCCAAAAACAGCGAACACACAAATCACAACAACAAAAGCGAGTGAGCGCAACAAATCGCGCAGAAGCGTGCAGCGCGTGGCTACGACGGTGAACAAGTGAAACAACTGAAAACAACAACAACAAGTGTTTAAAAATATAGAAAGCTCTAAAGCGAATGAAATAACCATATTTGGTGTAATGACTTTGGTGTAGTGTCATAGAACTTCTCGCACCACACCTGACTTTTGCGCGAAAACACGCACGAAAAAACCAACAACAAATTTAAAACAAAAAACTTTCATATTTCAAAATGTCGTCGACGATGGCTTTGGGTCATAAAAATGCGAGTCACACGACCGGTGGCATGCCACATAATCAGCAGCACCAACAACAGCAGCAACCGCAGCAACAACAACAGCACAACAAAAACAATAATAGTAAAAATAACAAAAACAATGTGAACAGCAATCAAATCAAAGCATGCAACAACAACAACAACAGCATGAGCAGCATTCAGCAACTAAACAGCTCTACAACAAATCTGAACGACTCAAGGTCCAATCTGGCCAATCCAGCGCCTACGCCCTGTCAACGTTTAAGGTATGACATACGTAACTGTTTGCTATTCGTACGCTTAAATTTCATATTAATTTCGTTTTTATCTAATGTCGGTTTCATTTTATGCGCGTCTTCTGCCATTAAGATAGCGTAGTTTATGAGCGAAATTCGAAATCCTTCCGAAAATGGGTATACTTGCCATTTTGGGCAATGCGTCAATGGCTTCGGTACAAATTGGGCATAGTTTTGTCATTAGCATTTGAGTTTTAAGCTAATTTTAGTTTTTTAATATAATTTTTAAATTCATTATGCTGCTAGTTTCTCAATATTACTATTTTTTGTTTGTTTTTATTTTTTTGTGATTTTATCTCGCTCTTTTTGCTGTTTAATTGTTATTTATGATATTGCTGATTTGATGATCTTGTTATCCAAAGTCTAAGTGTGCCTAGGAGTATATGGCCGGATGATGAAAGGTTCAATGTACAACGTGGCAAGATTAATGAGTTGATTAGATTTCTTAAATTGATTATTCAACACTACTTACCGCCAGCGGCAACTGTAAAATAAAGAGAAAAGAAAGATATTTCGAATAAAATATCAATTTATTATAGGTCATAAGTTAAAATATACTTAGAAACTAGTATTAAAAAATTAAATAAAAAATATAAGACAATCAAATAATCATTGAACTAAATTATACTAAAACAAATAAGAGTAAGCAAAGGTCGGGCATAACCAAACATTTCATACTCTTGCAATTTGCAAGCATCAAAGCCAGGGAAGTACCTTCAGGCATATATGGCCTGTTATTTATATGCGGTCTAGGACGCGTTTTACCCGATTTTATTAATTTCGAACTGAAATATGCAGTGTTATAAGAAAAATACAGAGGTAAAATCTAATGTCTCTCCTTATATCTTATAATCTATATAATCTTGTACTGAAGCCTTTGAAAATTCTAAAAAAAACAAGTAAGGAAGGGCTAAGTTCGGGTGTCACCGAACATTTTATACTCTCGCATGGTAAAGTGATAATCGAGATTTCATAATACGTCATTTACATATTTTTCAAATACCGTATTTTTGTAAAGTTTTATTCCACTATCATCATTGGTTCCTAAAGTATATACTCGCATTATACAGAAAAGGCATCAGATGGAATTCAAAATAGAGTTATATTGGAAAAAGGCGTGGTTGTGAAGCCGATTTCACCCATATTTCGTACATGTCATCAGGGTGTTAAGAAAATATCACATTCCGAATTTCATTGAAATCGGTCAAGTAGTTCCTGAGATATGGTTTTTGGTCCATAAGTGGGCGACACCACGCTCATTTTCAATTTTTAAAAAAAGCCTGGGTACAGCTTCCTTCTGCGATTTCTTATGTAAAATTTAGTGTTTCTGACGTTTTTTGGTATTCGGTTAACGCACTTTTAGTGATTTTCAACATAACCTTTGTATGGGAGGTGGGCGTGGTTATTATCCGATTTCTTCCGATTTGGAACTGTATATGGAAATGCCTGAAGGAAACGACTCTATAGAGTTTGGTTGACATAGCTATAGTAGTTTCCGAGATATGTACAAAAAACTTGGTAGGGGGCGGGGCCACGCCCACTTTTCCAAAAAAATTAAGTCCAAATTTGCCCCTTCCTAATGCGATCCTTTGACACTTCTGTTTTCGCCATTTTGCGGGCGTGTCAGTGGGCCGATTTTGCCCATCTTCGAACTTAACCTTCTTATAAAGCCAAGAAATTTGTGTACCAAGTTTCATCATGATATCTCATTTTTTACTCAAGTTACAGCTTGCACGGACGGACGGACAGACGGACGGACGGACAGACAGACATCCGGATTTCGACTCTACTCGTCACCTTATCACTTTGGTATATATAACCCTACATCTGACTCTTTTAGTTTTATGACTTACAAACAACCGTTATGTGAACAAAACTACTATAATACTCTCCTTAGCAACTTTGTTGCGAGAGTATAAAAATAGTTTATGACGTCAGCTATGTCCATTGGCGCAATATAAGCT